>NC_139555.1:45184012-45210038 GCF_965112155.1 Podarcis liolepis
ACAATGTCTCTGGCTTTGGAGATGGGACTCCTATGTAGAATACAAAACAGCTTTCAGTTTTTTTATTATTACTATATACATGCTGCTGTTACTGGCAAGGAAGCACCACTTTAGAATTGTGTGGAAATATATAACAAAATAACATCGTTGGGAAGGGCAAAAAGCCAGATGCAGGCTGTTTTATAGCTTCTCTAAGAAGGGTGACTAAATGGTATGTTATATTCTAGACACAGCCCAAGAGTTTTATGAATTAAATGAACAGATTCTGTATGGTAGCAAAATGATCACCTTCTCAGCACTGTGGGATAAAATTTTTGTTCTGGTACATAATGGCCATTAAAGTCTGGAAATTTGCCTTGAACTGGTTCAAAAACCCAGCTAGAGCTACATATTTTTAAAGCTTTTTTGGAGGAAGCAGGTGACTGAATACATTTTATTAACATTTTGAGTGCTTGTTTTTAAAATGCGGAACACTTGAAAGTAGCTCAACATAATATTTTCTGGATGTTGTTTTGCTTTCATGGAACACAGGAACCAAACATATATCTTTAAATTGCTCCAAATCCCCAAATGAATTACAAGAATGGACATATATAATTCAGGTTAGTCCATTACACCTACAATATATTGCTGCTGCTCCACTTAGGCTGTAGCACTCATTTAGAAGAAGCTAAACTAGCTCCTTCTCATAGCCATTATATACCTCTTGCTGGTGGAAGAAAAGGAATAATAGGTCACCATCTTTGCTCATAATATTGAGCATAGTTTCATGTCTACATTTGGCAATGGAGGCCAGAGGCACTGACCGTTGGCCAGAGGCTAGCAGAGGGGTTTGCAAGGCATTCAAATGTAGGAATGGATGAATCTCTCAATGTTCATAGCTTTCACTTTCTAATACCACTAGGGCAATTTCATTTTGCCCCAATCCCACATCAGTTAGCGATTAAAACATACAAACAAACAAACTCTCGTGCATTTTTCTCAATATACGTAATTTGTTATGCAATCTTGTTAAATATACATGCTAATGTTGCAATGTATATATATGTCCCCCATTAAATGCATTTTGGTATGCTATTTTCACTAATCTACAGGTGTGCCCTAATATGTGCATCGTTATATACATTTTAAAACAAAATCGAGAACTGCACTGCAAAATTGGAAGAACTGCAAATTTTGAGGGGCAGCTTGCATTTTAGTTTACTTTACTTTCTCTGCAACCCCCCTTGAGCTGCTCAGCTGTCTGGGGAACAGCTAAGAGTGATGAAAAGGGGCCTTGACTTCAAAAATAGTTAATCTTTACCTGGAGTCCCCCATTCTACATGTTGCTTGGCTGCTCAGTGGGAAAGTGTGTTGTGGTCCATGTAATATTAGATAATAGGCCAGGAGCAGCCTAAGGAGGGGACCCTTATGAACAAAAAACAGGGGGAAAGGCATGTTTCTTGGAGACTGTGCATACTGACCAGTGAATGTTCATATTGCCTGGAGAATGTACAAAATGTAGTGAATATATGCACATTTCCCAAGGCCTATTGAGGATTATGTATATTTACCAGGAAATGTACACAATTTGCTTTTGACAGAAGGGTTATGTGCACATTCTCCATGAGCCTTGATGAATATGCACAATAACTGGTTGTTATGCACATTAACTGCTCAGCTTGCTATATATATTTATTTAGTAGCAACAGGTGTTTTTTTTTAAAAAAAGGAAGACACCAAGTAAACTTAGAGCTAATGCTCCAGTGCTAAGCATACTGAGGATTAAGTCCCATTGAATTTAAAAGGTGGCACTCACTTTTTGCCCATGCTTCTTTGTTTTCCCACTAGTTGCAAACTTGACAGTGTTAGGGTGAGCTAGATTTCCACAGGATGCAAGAGCATCTGAACTATTTAACTGCACCAGACAACTTCAGATCAGTAAAGACCTGCATTGCCCCATCCTACCATCAGGAGGCTACTGTAAAATTAGGAAATGTAGTTGGAGGGCTACACTTTGCACTGGATGAGAAATCAGGCACCCCACTACGGTTGGTGATGAGTGGTTTTTAAAAAAGAGGTGACAGAGCTGCTGTAGCAATTCCCCCCAAAGCAAAATTCAAAATGAATTTTGGGGAGCCTTCTTAATCAAAACATCTAAGGAAAGTTTAGATAAGCTTGAAGATTTTTGATATAGCCAGAAGAATTGGTCAGAGTGTGGGGTTTCAAAACATCTCTAGAATGGAGACAGGCAATTTCGAGTCTCAGAACAGTTGGGTGTTTAAGGTGACTACAAACCAATGAAGGAACGCTGATATCTTAGAACTAGTTGTGATGGCATCTGGATCTAGTCATCTCACAACTTCTGTCTCTGTAATATAGAAAGAATATTTCTCTGTAATGAATCATTCCCCCTCCCCCCAAATTCGAAACATCTAAAAATAACAATATTTAAGGAAGCCAGTCATTTGACTATGTATATTTAGTCTTCTCCGGCTGCTTGAAATGCTGCTGGGATGCGAGTTCTTCTGAATTTTGGTTTAGGCTTTCAGATCTTTCTTAGCAACAGTTGCTATGCAAAAATATTCAGAGATGGTTTATTGTAGCTGATGCTAGATACAGATTTAGAACATCGATGATCAAAACCTCACTCATTTAAACTGTTTTAAAAACTCTACATTATGCTACTATTAACAACACATCATTAAACTCTTTGCTCTTCTCAAGTATTTTTTGATTAGCAGGATCATATGGCGATCTAAGTATCCTCGTTAATGAAGGACTTTTCACATGACTGCAGTGAGAGAGGGAAGAGCCTTTTGCCCCAGCTCTGTGCAGTTCTCTGAAGCTGAGCATTTCATTATATGATGACACTATACCATCCAAGGCATTCTGAAAGAGGAAGAGAAGAAAAGAAACCAATATCTAGCTCTAACTTGATGTCTCAAAGCACCTTCTATGTTTTACATTGACAATTGCCCAGATGAAGCAGTTAGTGCCGGCTAAATTCATCATGTCTTCTACATCTTTCTGTTTTGGGGAGGCATACTCTGGCAGCACAGGTTTTTATTGTGTGTGTTTCTATAATATTCCCTTATTCTCAACCCTGCACTTGCTCTAATTTTAAGCAGGAGAGCAGGCAGGGCTAGGGCAGGGCAGGGCAGGGCAGGAGTGAGGTTGGGACTGCAAGGGTGTCCTGGCAAGAGTACTGCATTAACTGCACCAGTGCACCAACACAGTCCAAACTCTCCATCCACCCTGCTCCATCCACCAATCCTTCTCCTGAGCCTTCGCCAATTTGCGTGGAGGTGCAGTGAGAGGTCAAAAGGTCATCCTGCTTTCCAAGACTCAAAGGGGGAAAGACTCCCTCACTTGCACTAAGCTTGGGGAATAATGAGCTAGCAGCATGGTCTCTAGGATGTTTTTCAAGCTGCACTTCTCAGAAGTTTCAGAAGAAGAAATGAAAAAAATATATTATTGCACATTTTTGCACTCAGGTTTCTCAGTGCAACTTATACAATTAAATATAGAACTGATAAAGACATTAAAATAACATTTAAATGGAGCAATAAACAAAAACTCACATACTGATCCAAAGACACATATTTAAAAGGAAGAAGTCCTACACAGTTGTCTACCGTAGTCCTACCCTGCCTACTTAAAGGACCACTGACCTATCAAACTACCCTCCCAATTATAAGCAGCCGATGATGGTGCTAGGCGTGCTTTCCTGGGGAGAGCATTTTACAAATGGGGAGCCACCATTGGAAAGGTCTCTTGTCACATTGCCACTCTCTGCCCTGAGAGAGCACATGAAGAAGGGTCTCATATGATGAACACAGTGTCCCTCTTGTCTGCATTGAATAAAGGATGGCACTTCCAGACAAAATAGCCTCTCCCGCATAAACACCCAAATCAATATTTTCACAGCTATCTTCCATGAAGCACAAGTTTACAATATCTGCCAGATTCCCACTGTACAGTTAAAAGCATGATGAAGCAGGATTTGTAATTGCCTATATTGCTCTAGTTTGTCAACAGCAAGGTTGTTCTTTTATATGCTTAGTAAATTATGCTTAAGAGAATCAGGCAACTCAGTCATTTATTAGCTTCCTGAAAGGTCCATATTTTAAGATTCATGTATGGGTCTCCTCGTCCTTTGGTAAGGGGACCTATTTATATCATTGCATATTTTTGGTAACAGCTTGACCATTTCACATTTGAACTCTTTGAAGAACTTGTATATATGCTATCTAGACCTGGTGATTTATTGGGGATCCATACCATAGCATCGTTTTACTTCTTCAGATGTCTCATCCAAAAAAACAAAGAAACACACAGTTCAGGCAGTGTATCTGTCCAATATTTTCTTCTGTGAAAATTGATGCAGATAATTCATTTAGCTTCTCAGCAATCTCCCTATCCTCCTTTAGAAATCCTTTCACACCTTTGTCATATAACTGTCATATTGCCTCCCTCGTTGGATTTCTGCGTTTGATGTGTTATAATGAACATTCATTGTTTCTTGTAATACTTCTAGCAATAAGCTCCTCAAATTCTTGTTTTGCAGGCCTTATTTTCATCACATTCCCTACCCCCTTCCCAGGTTTCATCTCTTTTCTGTCTTTCTCATTTGGACACTTCTTAAAGGGAAGCATTTTTGCCTAACCCCACAGGCATCCTCTAGACCTAGACATCCCTTTCTCATCCATGCACCGAGACTTTGCTAGGGTCCCAACATCAACCTGGCTGACCTGTAGACATTTTCTTGCCTCTAGAGTCTGTGTGGAGTTTTAAGTAAAGCCTAAGCAATTTTTTCAGCCAACTGCTACTTCAGCACCATCACCATCAATCCCCTTAGTGCATTACATTATATAGACTATCGTAATAAATATATTACTGAAAGTAGTATTCAAAATGCATTATATTAGGGAACATTGCTTTGCAACAATTTGTATACTTGGAGATTTTTTTTACAAATCACAAACTGTTGTGGAAATGTGAAGAACTGAATTTAAGAATGGAAAAATTAGAAACCAAAATTGATGTATTCCCCTGTATCTGTATGAACTATATCTTAAAACACACATTTTTCAATGCATTTCAGTTCATTTCAAGGGAGTAAAGGACATATTTTTGTGCATGCATTTTGGGGGCAAACCTGCATTGCAAAATCCAGAGAAATACTTAACCTAATAGGCATGTTCCTAATAGCAAGCATGTTTGGGGTCATTGCATTGGGTTGGTCTGCTGCAAAAAGCAGACCACCAAATTCCTTCCCCATCCCTATTGCCTTTTTCAACATCATTACTTAGATAATAGGAAGGATTTTCTCCATTAAGTAAGATTTTCAATTTCCTGTTGGCGGTAAACAGAATTCTGCGGCCTGAGAGAGTCGTAACTATAATTTGATGAAAAAGCTTTTGTTTAACGTAGTACTTTGTATGCCAAGATGCATCGCTTTCATCATTTGAAAACTATGCACACACATTTGTGGCCTTTAATACTTGTTAAACATTGAGCCATTAGGAGCAAACCAATTCATTGAAGTGCAAGCAAACGAGAAAACCGATGATACAAATCTGTATTGGGCTGCAGTTTTCCCTACTTTCTTCATGAACCTTTTGCTCATGCACTTGATCTCTTTTCCCTATTATAAGTACATGTGAGTACAACCAATAGATACATTACTCTGTCCTGTCTTAACAGTGATATATGTTAAATATCAAAGTAGTTGCTTTCACTATATTCTAATACTTAATGCGGTCATTGATCTTTGTTTGCAGCATTTGTTCATGAGTGGTCTAGAGAAATCAGAAGTTGGCAATCCTAGGCGCAGTATAAATATACCAAGGAAACAATAATGAAACGAACAATGTTATTGATTTTATGTGTTTATTTAACACAATTTATATACTTCTTGATTGTAAGAGAACCTCTAAGTGGTTTACAAAAATATAAAATAAGACATTAAAAATCTCAATAAAAAAGTTAAAAGCAAGTATCTAAAATGTGTTAAAAATCAGCGGAACCGAAAAAGAGTAATTTCTACACATGCCTGGATAGGCTTGCCTGTATAAAAACGTTTTGAGTATCCACCAGAAAAAGTAAACAAAGGACACTGCCTGATGTCAATAGGCAGGGAATTCCAAAGTACAGGATCAATTTCTTACAACTGCAGAATGTGTATTATGTGGCACCAGTAACGATGCCAGTTCTGCAGATCGAAACAGTTAAGTGGGCATGTGCGAGGCAAGCTGATCCTGCAAGTAAACTGATCCCAAGCTGTTAAGGGTGTTGTGTACTTTTAGCAACACCTTGAACTTAACCCTGTGGCATACGAGTGCAGATTTCTGAGCAGATGTGTTCTATGCAGACAGGGTCTCACTCCTGTCAGCAGCCATGTTGCAGCATTCCACACTAACTGCGGCTTCTGGCTCAAGTGCAAGGGAAGTCCCACATAGAGTGCATGACAGTAATCCAGTCTTGAATTTTAATAAGCTATCTGCACGATCCTATGCATTTTTATTCAGAAGTAAATTCCACTAAGTTCAATAGGGATTACGCCTAGTTAAGTGGACATAGGATTGCAGTCTTAATTTTACATTTGCCCATCAGTGGGGCTAAACAAGTACTTGTTTTCAATGGGCTGCAGACAATAGCAACTCCTTCCTCAAAATTACTGTACAAGTTGAACTGCTGTAGAGGAATTTGAGATTGGCCACGCAAAATAATGAAATACTGTTGTTGGCTGCATTATGATTTTCTGCAGTGTTGCATACAGAATGAGGAGCTGGTGCCCAGTCGTCAAGTTCCCAGGGCAGCAGTTTTATCACATAATTACCATGCTTCCCCAAGGGAGAAAGGGTTCTTACTGTGTACTAACCTATTGCCTCGCCACCCGTTATTAGCAATTACAACATATTCCGTATATTAAAATCTATATTGTGGTTGTCGCTTAGAGTCTTGGGAAATAACTCCCCATCTTTTAAATACCACAGGCGGACAGATGGGCTGTTACCATTGTAGCTGCTCAGCAGAGAGGAGATTTACTTACTGCTTTGACATGGGCCGTGACCTAAGGAAGGCAACACTGGAAGTAAAATTCTTGCTTGTTTGGTTGGTTGTCTTATTGGCTGCAGAAGGTAGGAATGGATTTTGCTCCCCATTCAGATGGCATAACACAAACCAACGTTTACAGCTACAGAAAGGCGGGTGAGGCTTTAGGGCTGAGTTAATGATGGTCAGGAGCCAGCGGCTAGCAAGCCGATTGGGTGCCTGGGGCGGCGTGCGTGCCCTGAGCCCAGGGGCGGGGCCAGCTGCCCATGGGACAGGGAGAGCTGGGGCAGAACACTCCACAGGGCCTTCGAGGAGTCTGCCTGCCTCCTCCCACTCAGCCAGTGGCGTAGCGTGGGGGGTGCCAGGGGTGCCGGCCGCACCGGGCGCAACATTTGGGGGGGCGCGTTTGGCCAGCCCTCCTGGAGGAAGCAGGAACCCCACTGTCCTCGGACCTCCTCCGAAGCCTGGCGGTGGGGTGGAGAGACCTTCTCCCCGTGCCAGCCTTCAGATGGCTGTCCTGAAGACTTGTGGTGGGAGCAGTGGCTTAGCGTGGGGGGTGCAGGGGGGCCTGCTGCACCTGGCGCAACATCTGGGGGGCGCGGAAGAGACTCGGGTTAGGGGGCGCAAATTACTTGCCTTGCCCCGGGTCAGGGGGCGCAAATTACTTGCCTTGCCCCGGGTGCTGAGAACCCACGCTACGCCACTGCACTCAGCCACCCTACAGCTGAGGGGGATGTGGTGAGCGGACTGTTTGGGGCAGTGCAGAGCCTGCGGGCGCCCAAGCCACCACGTCACTCCCGGGAGAGACGCGTGGCTCGGGCGCGGTGCAGGCCCCTCAATGAGTGCCGCCCGGCATTTTGTCACCCCCCCTCAGTGGTGACACCTGGGGTGGTCCGCCCCCACCACACACCCCTTCCTCCGCCCCTGTTGGTAGCAGCCACTGTGGTGGTGTCACTGTAGCTTACCTGATGGGACTTGGGCAAGGCAAGGTGGAAGTGAGGTTAGGGCTGCATTGGGTGAAGGCTTGATTCCAGCAGTGAACCCACATAGACCCAACCTTCCATCCAGCTTCCCAGAGTAGGATATTTACTTCCATCTGAGAATCACCAGCATCTCCCATATTTTGGGTGCTTAGCCTCATAGTGTGGGTGCTTAATTTTATCGCCATTATTGGCTTTTAAATGAGAAAAAAGTAAAAACAAGAAAATGCCATGGGTTACAATAATTTATGCTTCATAGATACAGGGCACTTAAGAAGAGTTCGCTGGACCAGGCCAATGGCCCGTCTAATTCTCTCAGTGGCCAGCCAAACGCCTATGGAAGGCAGAACATAGCCCTCATAGAAGGAATAACTCCTAAGCTCCCTTATTCTTAAGAATGCAGCATGGACTAATAAACCAGCAGACACACACACACACACACACACACACACACACACACACGTACTTGTTAAACAAGAATATGCTTGTTAATGTGCTATCTTTTATCCAAGCCCTAGGGAATTAATAGTAGCTTCAGAATGAGTAATAGCCTAATGGCATGGGGTGGAAAACAGTTTTGTTTTAAAATCTTTATTTGAAAGCATTTCTGGGGCGCAGAGATTTAAGAGGATATGTGGGACCCATTAATTCTATTTTCTCATTGAAAAAAGAGTGACTGTTGATTTTGCATCGCTGCACGTTATTGGATTAAGCTATGTAGACATCTGTATTTAGCACTGCCACCTGAGCAGCCAGAAGTGTAGGGTGCTCAAGTTAAGAGTCCCAGTGGAATGGGAGCAAAAATTTCAGGAGGCATATTCAGGACTGAAAAAAGCAGTTAGGAAGGCAGAATTAGCAGACTAAGGACAGACAGAGTGAAGCATCATTCCTCTCCAGATGCAACAGAAACCCATTATCTGCACTTTCCAGAAACAGTGGAAGATGTTTTTGTTCTGCCAAGCTTTCGCAGCTGGTTGAAAAGGTCTCTGCCATAGGTGCCCATTTGGTTTTTTTTTTTAAAAAAATTGATTTTGCTATCCTTTGCATTGTTTGAAACTGTATTTTTGTTGCTTTCATTGTGTTTTAAACATTGCCTTGAGATATTAATGTGGAAGGTGATATAATAATAGTAATGATGATGGGGTCTGGAAAATAGGTAGGAAAAGTAGGGTGTGCCTGTGCAGGGATGGACGAATGACCTTGTGCTTGCCCCCCCCCCATGAATCTTGGCCCTATCAAGTATTCTATATGGATGCTTGAAACTCCTCAGAAAGGTCTTATTCCTTCTGTTGCATGCAATAAAGCACCTGGACACAAACACACGTACACCAGTAGATATGGCAGGGGAAGAAGAGTTTGGATTTGATATCCCGCTTTATCACTACCCGAAGGAGTCTCAAAGCGGCTAACGTTTGTTGTGGGGGAGGAAGAGAAAGGAGAATGTTAGCCACTTTGAGACTCCTTAGGGTAGTGATAAAGCGGGATATCAAATCCAAACTCTTCTTCTTCTTCTCTTCTTCTTTCCCTTCCTCCCCCACAACAAACACTCTGTGAAGTGAGTGGGGCTGAGAGACTTCAGAGAAGTGTGACTGGCCCAAGGTCACCCAGCAGCTGCATGTGGAGGAGCGGAGACGCAAACCCGGTTCCCCAGATTACGTGACTACCGCTCTTAACCACTACACCACACTGGCTCTCACATTGGGGAGACTTGCCTGGCTCTCCTCTGCCCTTGACTGTATGAGAAGCAAAGATGCTTCCATCTTTGTTCCATATGAACTTACCCGGACCCTGAGATCATCTTCTGAGGCCTCCTTCATGTGCTGCCTCCTCGAGAGGTCCGGAGGGTGGCAACATGAGAACGGGCCTTCTCTGCAGTGGCTCTTCGTCTGTGGAATGCTCTCCCCAGGGAAGTTCACCTGGCACCTTCATTATATACCTTTAGGCATCAGGCAAAAACATTCCTTTTTAACCAGGCCTTTGGTTTGACCTGATCAACATCCCATACCCTTTTAAAATGTGGCTTTTTGGGGGGGGGTATTATTGGGTTATTGCTTTTATTTTTATTTTATATACTGTGATCTTTTTACGTGAACCGCCCTGAGACCTCCAGGTATAGGGCAGTATAAAAATTCAATAAATAATAATAATCGTAACACGAGCAGCATTTTTCTCCCCACCAGGGATCATGGGGGCTAAATGTCATGATTCCCAGTAGGAAAGGGCACTGAAATACAATTCAGCTTAGCACTTAAAGGTAAACCTCTCCAATTTGCACTTTCTAAAACAGCATGGGAACCTAACACAGCTATCCTCCAAAATCAGACTTCTAAATATTGGCCAGTGCACCAAATCCTGGGCAGCATAAGCACTGAGCAATCATCCCAGAGCATAGCCCAGGAGCCTCTGCCACATGCTGGAGTTCCGTGGGAGAGGAGCCATGATATAAAAATGGTCCTTTGCACTTGAAAAGTGCCATTCTAGCTCTACATTATTTGGAAATGAGAGCTGTTGAAGTCAAACAGCTGAGCCATGCATTAAGGATCAGGCTGTAGATCAGTTAAAATGTATTGGCTTGGCAGGGTTGGGAATTGGGCTTTTATGTAAAGGGGCAAAATACAATTTCTAGAGATTTCATTAGAAGCCCCTTTTGGGCACATGCAAGATCAGCTTGATTATTTTGCCCGAATAAGCTTAACAGATTTATCTCTGCTAAGACCATTCTCATGGTGTCTGCTCGAAACATCAAACATCCCTTTGATTGTCCAAGTTATTTGATGTTCTCCCATGATATTCAGAAAATTGAAACTGTTACAGTGCAGGCCTTTGCTCATGTTCAAAAACTGAAAAAAAGGCTGATGGGGTGGGGAAGGGAAGGGAAGGAAGGGAGAGATTTGGCAAAGTCAGCACAGAGTAAAAAGGACTGCAGTAAAAATTCTCTTCTGTACAGCCTTCATTAACAAAACTGAGCAAGCCATATTCAGCTAATTTGTTCATTAAAAAACAACAACATTTACCTTTTTTTCAGTGGACCATGCCTACCAGATTTGCCTCCTGTTTTATTGTCCAGGAGTCTTAACCGGCTGCAGATTTATGGTTTGTTGAAAAAGCACAGTATAACCTTCAGCAGTAAACCTTTTTCAAATACGAGCTCATGTGCTTAGACTGCCAAGTGAATTTAAATATGCTACCAGCAGTGTCAGAAAACAGTTTCTATGCATCATCAGTGTGAGTGGTCTCCACACATATACTGTGACTCAGGTTTTCCGCTGCATGTAAACTAGACATACCCCTCCCCTATCAGCTCTCGAAAAGCCCTTCTTACAAGACCACTTGTGATCCATAGAGGAAGAGATTGCACTCCTCTACACCCCAGTCGTTTAACATAGGACTAGGATTAGGGCTGCATTTAGAGGCTTCTTATCCTACCTGTTTTCCTAGTCCCTTTGTCTGTTTTGTCCTGTTTCCCATTTGTTTTTGTTTAAACCAATTCATGAACCAAGAACTTATAAATTGACCCCTAATAATGAACCATGTGTTGTAGATATTACTGTAAATTTATTATGCTATTTTTTGTGATATACAAAGGACATGAGAAGTTGGCTTTCTTTAATTTTAAGTAGGATGCAGGCCATGATGGGAATTGATGGCAGAATTGCAATTGTTTGGAACAATGACCCTATTTTCTCTTCTTTTGATATTACAGATGACGGAAAAGGTCTTACAAGACCTTTGGCTGACAACTATAAAGCTCGTACCTTCAGACAGATGCATTATTAAAGTACTAAAAATCCAGTTAATGTAAATGACCCAAGACAGACAGTTAGTCATAATATCTGGCCAATGCATTCTCACTCTGGAAAAGAATCCAACTGCCATTTTAAATGCAATGAAGATTTAGTGGCACAATCTGAATGCCAGATAATTTTTATAATTATGAAAATCCATGTTAGCACCCTACTACCAGGAGCAAGCCTTTGGGCAGATGTTTAGGAAAGAGGAAACATGAAAAGCTTATTTTAATTTCAGCATTTTCAGTACTGACTTTAAAATATTAATACCAGTATTCCATCTTTCTTCCAAAGCACTGAAGGCAGCACATACAGTTACCCTTCCCTTCTATCTTCACAACAATTCTGTGAGGTAGGTTACAAATAGAGTTCTCCAGACTCGCAGAGTGACTTCCCATACAGGATTGCCCCAAGATACTTTGCTGCTTGAAGAGAAGGATAAAGTGCTATCCAACTCATTACATGCACAGAAGTCGACTAGATTGGCAGCCGAATCTTACATTAGTACTGGTGATGGACAGCATCCTACACTGCCCATGAGGGCAGGTCATAGTCAGGCCTTGTGGCACATACAGCTTTGACCTCCAATACCTTTTTGCTGCTCCCTGCCCCCAGCTTCCACCTGAGGTGGCTGACTCACTCTGTCTAATGGTAGGACCGGCTCTGTCCATGGTCACAAGTGGTCTGGCAAAGATGACCAGGGGGCTTGTGTAATGTATCACCTGGGGGGGGGGGGAAAGGTTTCAGTGCTCCTTATGTGAAGTCTGGAATACATAAAGTACTTTGCATTGCAGCTAAAAAGTCTACTATTTAAAGGGTTGGATAGCTCTGCCCTTTTCAACAAACCCCAGCTCTGCTTTCTGCCCCAAGTGGCCATTTCCCCCCTAAACCACTGAACAAACTTCACTTTGAAGCACTTATTAGAATGCAACAGGGGTGCAAATCAAAAGGAAGGCACACTTGTCTGTCGTCGTGTCTAGTCCTATTGCACTGCATGTCTACTGAGGCCAAGAACTATTTTAATCATATAATTATAAAGTGATAGAACAAGTACATTTCCATTACCAGGCTTAATAGATGTTTGTGCCAGACAACTTATGGATCCATGTATGTGATTTGATTAGCAAAAAACTGTGGCTTGAGATTCTCTACTTATCCAATGAGGTTTATTACATTTGTCATTTCATGCATATTTAAATATTTCCAAATATTACAGTGTATTTTTTCCATCTATTTGAAGTTGATTTGGATGACTTTTCCACTTCCAAAGTGAAAGAGTAGTAAAACATCCTGACAAATACGAAATGTCTCTTCAATGAATGTCATGTTAGTGGTCATATACTGGAAATATCAATGGTTAGATACCAAATACGAACATCTGTTATTGTTGCATGGCAAATGCAAGTAATATACATTCTAGTAGGGCAGATAATATGTGGAGGATATTCAACATCACAGTTCACAGGAGTGGGGAATTTGGGGAAACACAATTATTACTGTTGCTGTTTCAATAAGTCTGCATTCAGGTGGGTGATTCATTGCATTAGTTTTACTGGTTAGAATGCTGACACTTCTGTCCTGATTTCCAGTGTTCCTTTTACACTACAGTACCTGTTGCATTATGGAGCTGTGGCTTTTTGATTGATACGCTGCCATGTAGCAATACATTTCATTTGCACCAGTGGGTGGGGTGTGACACAACAATGAACGTCATTGGACATGTTGCAACTCCCCCACCTTCACCAGGCATGTATGCTTCTGTTCCTCCCATGATTCACTGGGCAGTATGCCAAAATACCGCCCGGAATTTCATTATGTGAGCAGAACTCCCGTTACATTATGGTCTTCCAGGGTTGCAAATGGATTTTTCAGTAAACAATTAATACAGAAATAAATGAGCATGAAATGTATACTAGAATGCACTAGAAGTATATTTTACATCATGTGATAGATCACAAAAGATGCTAAAATTAACAGTTAAGGAAACATTGGAAAGATCAAGTAAAGTGCCATCTGAATGCAGGCTCAATTCTGTTTTTTAAAATTATACCTAATGCCTTTATAAGAGTGACTTTTATTTCTTCTGTGGAGCCTCCACCTTTTCTTTTTACATCAGAGAAAGAAGGCCAAGAATAGACCACCTCTAGTTACCATCTGCCAGATCACTAGACTCATGGTATAGTCTCTAATGTTTCAAATGTTGTTGTTTCATGTGCTAATTTGTTTTATCTGTATGCACATGGTGGATCGCTAACCCATGAGTTGTAATTTGTATCAGTCTCATCTTCCTGACAATGCTCATTATGTATCTGATTTGGCATGTGAAGGAAAACAGAGTTGTTTGTTATATTTGAGAGGCTGGAGCATGTCACTGTCTTTATTCAATGTATGTAGCATCAATCATGCAGTCATATGGCCATTGGCACCAGCCATTCAGTGCAGAAATTTATGGTACTATAATTCTGTATAATGTGATTAAGCATTTGGTTTCTTACTACTGGTGGAACAAATGCTGCTTTATGAACTAAGCCTCAGATTTAGTGCATAGCCGTATCATGCTTTTTTATCCATACACAGAAATATATTCAAATTACAGCTATAGGTGTCTGCTATAGACCTCCAAGTCAGTCTGAAGACTTGGATGATACAGATTACCAAGTATTCAAAAAGGAGAAAGATAGTAGTCATGGGAGACTTCAACTGCTCCAATATCTGCTAGAACTCAAATTCTGCAGAGAATGGATGGTCCAATAAATTCTTCCATTGTCTCACTGACAATTTCATTTCCCAGAAGGTGGAAGAGGAAACAAGGGGATCATTTATTTTGGACCTGGTCCTCACCAACAGGGAGGAACTGATCAACAACGTGGAAGTATTGGGAGCCTTGAGAGGAAATGTTTATATCTTCTTGGGTTTCATTATACAGAGGCATGGGAAAGCTGAGTGTTGTCTAACATGCAGTCTGGATTATAAGAAGGCTGATTTCAAAGAGCTTAAGGAACTACTGAGTGAGACCCCATGGTCAGAAATACTTAAAGAGAAGGGAGTCCAAGATGGATGGAAGTTTCTTAAAGTAAAATGCTGAGGACACAAATGCAGACAATTTCAACAAGAAAGAAAAATAGGAGGCGTCTAAGGAAACCAGTGTGACTGCATAAAAAGCTTACAGATGAGCTGAGATTTAAGAAGGGCATGTATAAGACATGGAAGAAAGGGGAAACCATGAAGGAAAAGTATGCATGAGAAGCCAACAGTTGCAGGAAGAAAGTCAGGCAGGTCAAAGCTCAGGATGAATTGCAAGAGAGGTTAAAAACAATAAAAAATGTTTCTTTGGCTATGTTCAAAGCCTTCATTCTGATGCAGCACATATTGTGATTTTCATGGAACAGTAACAAATATCCAAATAGTAAACTGAATTGTTATTAACCAGATATCATTACTACTGTCTTCACCTCTTTCATTTCTTTCCTATAGAGGTCTTCTGCAAAAATACTGATTTTCCATTCATGGGCCCTGAGACTGAGTGGTCATCTGGAAAGTCCCTATTTCAGGTCTTGCATCTACTATGAACTCATGATGGGGGTCACCATCTTTCAGCATTGGCTCCCACATCTGCAGTGGGAGAACAATAACACCAATATAAATAAAAAAATTCCTTCCAGTAGCACCTTAAAGACCAACTAAGTTAGTTCTTGGTATGAGCTTTCGTGTGCATGCACACTTCTTCAGATACACTTATTCAGATGTGTATCTGAAGAAGTGTGCATGCACACGAAAGCTCATACCAAGAACTAACTTAGTTGGTCTTTAAGGTGCTACTGGAAGGAATTTTTTTATTTTGACTATGGCAGACCAACACGGCTACCTATCTACTACTGGAACCAATATAAATGTGACATATCATCACCCTATAAATACCAATTAATTTTTTGATTTAGTGAGCTCTTTTATGAACTTGAATTAAAATTTAAACATAAAAGGAGGAAAAAGACTAGGCAGCTCTGCATTTGCCCTGCTGAATTCCACAGGGATTATTTCATGAGAAAGGTGACTTTGAAAAGAAAGATGGAATGTGAGGACTCCCCTGATATAATGTAAACATTGTCTCTGTGTCATGATTAGGAGCGGTTAAAACTCCAGTCACATCAACAACTATGACAGCCATGTACAGAGTGTGCAGAATTACTCTGGGATTTATATCATCATTTGGGTGTTTGATCTACAACGAGCTGCTTCAGCATTCATAAAACACACATTGTGTTAGGCTGGTGGACATATCTATCCAAATAGAAAGCCCATATACCTCACATTAAAATGGAACAGGAGGAATATTTTAGCAAAGGATTGCAGAATATTTTTTGGGTATGTTTACATAATAGCTAAATAAAGAAGGTATGAAAACCCTGGTCACATCCGATTTTCCTTGATGGTGAATTGTTTTGTGTCTGCGCTCGTTTGACAAGTGTGTAAATAAGACCCTTGAAAACAGCTGTAGCCACACTTCTCTTCATACTTGCACATTCTTTGGGGAAGAAGGAGAAAGATTAAAAGAACAAATTCCCTGGAGAGAGAAAGGGAGCAAGGGGAGCTACTAAATGGAGCCTATCAGGTTCATACTTTTCTGACAGACCTATTGCAGCATAGTAATTGCATATGAAGTGTGGCTGTCTGCTTTGTCCAAATCCTCCCCTGTACCGGCATACAAAGCTGGTGCAGATGATGAAGCACAGTGCTATTGGCATGATGCTCGAAGAGAACACTAAATACTGAGCATCCCACTGATTGCATGTGCCACTCTCCAGCTGTCTTCCTCTGCAGTCCAAACCATGAAGAGGTATGCCTGATGCTAATCAGCCAAATCTGTAACTCATTTCACACAAAAGACTTGGATCCTGGCAGATTTTGGAGCAATTGAGACCACTGTCCAAGGACTCCTGAAAAAGCCCAGTCTGGATCCATTGGTTTGTGACACATTTCAAATTGGATTCAAACCTGGTTATGGGATTGGATCAGCCTTGGGCATCTTTATCAGGGATAAGAATGGGAGAATGCAACCTGAAGTCTTTGGAATTCCCTCCTGTTTGATATTAGACAGGCACTGTTCCTGTTGCCTTCTAGGCACCTATTGAAGACCTTCCTCTTCCAACAAGCCATTTAAGAAGAGATGTTTCCCAGTCTGCATCTGTTCTGGAACAGTTTTAAGATATTTATAAGACATTGTTTTTATCACTTGTGTGATTGCTACTCTGGGCTCATTTGAGAGGAATCATGGGTCATATTCAACACGGCTGTCTTGCTAGTGCAGCAGATTTTGAGATCCTGGGAAGAGGAAAAGGAGGAGAACTCTGTGTGTGCAGTGTTGAATACAGCCCTATATATTTCAGTTGGTGTAATTCATACATTTAGTTGCAATTCGTTTAGTGATGGGTCCAAGGGCCTTGACATAAAAATTCCAAATAGGAACACAATATTAAATTCTCAGAGACTGGGGTGGGAGGAGTCACTGGTTGGTGTAGTGGTGTAGTGGTTAAGAGCGGTAGCCTCGTAATCTGGGGAACCGGGTTCGCGTCCCCGCTCCTCCACATGCAGCTGCTGGGTGACCTTGGGCCAGTCACACTTCTCTGAAGTCTCTCAGCCCCACTCACCTCACAGAGTGTTTGTTGTGGGGGAGGAAGGGAAAGGAGAATGTTAGCCGCTTTGAGACTCCTGAAGGGGAGTGAAAGGCGGGATATCAAATCCAAACTCTTCTCTTCTTCTTCTTCTTCATGCCAGAATCCTAGATGTGTCGCAAGATGTCTGTAGCACCAGGGAGGGAATAATTTAGTTTCAAATCTCTATACCGGAATGGAATCTACAAGCTGAACTCATAGCTAGAGTATCAGCCTAATGTTTATGCTTTCCTCCTTTCTTTTTCCTTGTCCCCTTACCACCTGCTTCCTGTAACAGCTTCCCTAATGAAGAGCTCTGGGGAACTCGAAAGCTCGTCACACTTTTGTGCCATTTTGGTTGGTCCCAATGGTGTATTTTGGAATAAAAACAAAAGCAACACACTCTGAGGAGCAATAAACCAAAACCACAATAAATCATCTACAACAATATTATAAAAAATTTTAAGCATGGGTCTGTGTTAATAAGGGACATCACTAATGCATTTTCCTGTGTCTCAGATTCCAATGTGGCAGGCACACATTACTCCTAAGTAATCTCTGAGGGACACTGTTTAATAAACTCTGCGTTATGCTTCTGTATTTGGTACGTACCATTTGAATCCTCACTCTGGATAGTTTATCTGTATATCAACATGTTTAGTTTAGTTTCGTCATTTACTGAAATTGATAGAAAGAGGCCAGAAATAAATAAATAAAAACAACCTGGTGCCAGAAAGAACACAATGCCAATGCCAAGCTCTCACCTCCCTTTGGAGGTAAGTGGTGTGCTTGAGTTTGTGTGGGAATGAGCAGTCCCACAATCCTACCCTGGGGAAATGTGGTTTGGCTCAGTATTTTAGAGCAGCTGCCCTTGTTGTGTGATGATCTCCTGATGCTTTATAGTATAACCAGATCTTAGCTCACCACATGTCTGGTGCAACACTGACAGTTTTAATAAAACGTCTGCCTTGTAAATAAGCCCATAAAAGTTACTAGCTTGCAAAAAGAAAAAGAATTGTACTAGCATTCAGGGCTGGCTCTGCCCCTCCTCCAGCAGCCCACTGTATTGCTCTGCTTGGCATGGAAGAGGGAGTTTCCTCCTCTGGCAACCAACTCACTTTCTGTGCTGGGATGATATAGTACTTCATTCCTCCGCCGTCCTCCAGCCGACTCGCTTGCCTTTATTCCATGCCTGCAAGAAGGTTCCCTATTCCCACCCAGTCATATTCACCATCCAGGCCCCTCTAGTAGCGTACATGTCACCTATTCACTTTGTTTCAATTTCTGGCAACTGCACTTCCACTCTGCGCTTAATTTTAATATTACGTGTGACCCATTTGATTTAAATTTATTAGGATGATTATTTGACTGAAGGGAAGAATAAAGCAATAAAGTGCTGCACTTCATTCTTTTATTTCTTTGCAAATATTTCATAGTTAAAGCTGAAGGAAAAAAGATGTTCGTTAATTTATTGCTCCAAGTTTAATTATCATATGAAATATAGAAAGCTGCTTAATTCTGAGTCAGAGCACTGGGCCATCGGAGTATTGTCTACACACCAGGGTTTCAGACAGCACAGCAGCCTTTTCAAGCCCTAACTTTAGGTGCCATGAAATGAGCCTGGGACTTTCTGCAGGCAAACGTATGATCTGACACCAGGGCCAGTTCAACAGATTGTGCCACCCGAGCAGTTCCCAGTGCCACCACACTCTTCTTTCTGTTGCTTTCCCCCTGCTACATGCTTACTTTCCCCCCTTTAGGTGCTTTGTTCATTGCAATAGACTTTCCACCTATCTGCCTTTCAATCTGGGAAGCACCAAACAACTTCAAACTTACACACACACACACAAAGTTTAAAAAGCATTTTTAGTCCCCGTGGCAAATGGCCATGCAGGCAGAGGCACCATCCCAACCACAGTGCCCAGAAAGCCTAATCTGAGGAAGGACCTCAGGAGTGAGACAGGAAGGAGCCTTGCTAGTTGAGTGGATGGTCAGTACCAGCAATAGGATCAGGGTCAGGCTGGGCAGATAATAAGGCAAGCAAATGAGAGGTAGGAGAGGAGTTGCTAATCCATTGCTTCCCTGTGCCTGCTGCCCAAGCCAATGGTCTCGGCTTGTGTCATGAAAGCAGGTCTGCCACTGAACTATGACTTTTCCTATATCTTTCTCCTTACCACTTGCTTTTCATGGAAGGTATGGTAATTTAATTGAGCTGATGGGGTGTGCCCAGTTCACATATGAAAAAGTTCCTAAAGGAGGCCACGGCCATGAAGGCATTCCTTAGAGCAGAGGTGGTGAGGAACCTCAGGCCTGTGAACTGAATGCAGCACTCTCTAGCTTGACCTTGGGACTTTCCCCAAGATCTGTCCCTCCCCAGGCCACATCCACCAGCCTTTGTCAGCCTAGAGGGTGTATTTGAAATGTGTTTATGCTTGTTGCTTGCTTGGGTGGACTAATGAGGTGTAAAAAGCTCTGACTTTTGCATGAGTGGAATATAGCCTATGACACAAAAGTAAGATTCACATCTGTTGTTCAAATCCGTATGATGGGGTGAGCTCCTGTTGCTCTGTCCCAGCTTATGCCAACCTAGCAGTTTGAAAGCATGCCAGTGCAAGTAGATAAATAGGTACCACTGGGGCAGGAACGTACTGTCTGTGGACAAACGCTGGCTCCCTCAGCCTGAAAAGTGTGATGAGCACCGCACCCCATAGTCGCTTTTGATTGGACTTAACTGTCCAAAGGTCCTTTACCTTTTACGTCCATTCACCCACCACTGACATGCAGCCCCTGTAAGGTTGACCAAGATTGTGATGGGTTTCAGTCAACAGACAAAAAAGAGTTCTCCAGCCTAATCCCCAAGCTTCTATTTCTGCAGTATTTGTATGTTTAACTAAGAGTTGCAATGCTTTCCAGAAAGTCTCATTTATGTTGGAATAAGGTAATGGGGTGTTACATGCTGGCTACATATAGACTACATAACATTTGCCACTCACTGTGAGTGCTAGCTATGTGCTTTTGAAGTCTATGGCAGAATTACCAAAGTGTGTGTGTGTGTGTGTGTGTGTGTGTGTGTGTGTGTGAATTAGACATTAATTCAGTAGTACAGAGAATGTTTAATTTCCTGAAACTATCCTATTATTGACCTCTTTAGAAATGATTTCTTGTGGTGTTCTCCTGCTCCAATATCAAAATAAACAAAGCAAAACAACATAATCTAGACACTGGCACCTGGAATGAACTGGTGACTACTAGTAAAGAGAGGGTTTTTTTTGGGGGGGGTATCAGGCAATCATATGCTTGTTTCCTCATAAGTTAAAGGTAAAAGGACCTCTGAGCATTAAGTCCAGTCACAGATGACTCTGGGTTTGCGGCGCTCATCTCGCTTTACTGGCCGAGGGAGCCGGCGTACAGCTTTCGGGTCATGTGGCCAGCATCACTAAGCTGCTTTTGGAGAACCAGAGCAGCACATGGAAATGCTGTTTACCTTCCTGCCGGAGCAGTACCTATTTATCTACTTGCATTTGGCATGCTTTTGAACTGCTAGGTTAGCAGGAGCAGGGACCGAGCAACGGGAGCTCACCTCATTGCGGGAATTCAAACTGCTGACCTTCTGATCGGCAAGTCCTAGTCTCTGTGGTTAGGTCCACTTAATTCAGTAGGATTTACTTTCAAGTAATTGTACATACTATTTTTTACATAAACAAACCAAGAAACAACCAAGACTGCACAACTGAAGCCCTAATTCAGTCAGAAAAATGTGATGCAAAGAAAGTACAGTGTAAACCTACTCTCACCATTTCAGGTTACATGAAATACCAAACTAACATTTTTAATTTTAAGACTATAGTAGCTTGAAGATAGAGCTACAAGAATGTCATCCTTATCCATCCTTATCCATTGTCACTATAAGCAAATAGAGAGCTATATCTTAGACCTCTGGAGGAAGTGATCTCCACATTGGGCAAGCAGTTAATGAAAAATCCACCTTGTGTATTTAGGCTGCACATGTTTGGTATTTTGAAAAGGTCACCACCAAGAGACCATCACTGAGACACTGAGGAGATATATGCAACTAGGCATTAATTTTATAGGTATGTAAAGCTCATGTTCAAATGGGTGATGCATGCATTCCTGAATTGTTTTTCAGAATTATATTTCAAGTAGCTGGCCTCACAGAATACCCTTACCATACTGAACCCACTTCCCACATTTGAAACAAAAAGCAGTGTGGGCATTTGATGTGGGTGCTCTTAGAGGGCGATAAAATTGGAGAGATCCTCAGCTGGATGCACATAGAAGGTCTTTGGAAAGTAGCTGCTGGAAATACAACATGGGGGGGGGAAACAAAGACAAAAAATCAAGTGGGTGTGCATACAGAACATGCATGCCTGGACCACAGGCCAATATATATCAGGCTTGATAGATGAAGTACAGAAAAGAAAAAGGCCCATATGATGGTTGATTTTCCTTTTTGATCCCTAGCAATGGGGCACCATATACTCTTCTTGACCATGCACAGGCAGGTTGTTGTTGTTGTTGTTTTTAAAAAAAGATTATATTTTCTTCACAACATGACAATATGTGTTTTCATCTCACTTCCTATATTTTCATGCTGTTTGTCCATGTTCATAAATATGGGCTAAATACAGTGTGCAATGGGTTCCTTGTTATGAGATAGCTTGAAAATCCGTACATACTTGGTAATTAGCCAAGACACACTAAGGTGTCAAATGTGGGTGTTTAGTGTAAATATGTGTGAGGTCCAATTCAGAGAGAAAGCAAAGCTGCATTTCTATGATGTATTCTTAGGTGTAGGTCCTACTGAACTTAGTGCCTGCGTATCTTCCTTCAGTTCCATGGAAATTAATGGGGAGATTGACAGTGACTAACTCTCTGGATGGGGAAATGGAATTTTCAGTGAGAAAGTTTGGGTTCCCACTTTCTAGTGTCTTAAAAGGGAAGTGCCATTTTTTAAAAAACAAAACAAAAAACCTTCATAATTTAGGAGGTACTCATGTTTGTTTTTCATGGCTATCTGTGCTCAATCAACTCAGTCTGAAACTCACAGTTTTAGATGGTGTACCAGATGAATCTGATTCCCACATTGCAGTCTCTATCAAATGACAAACAAACTTTCTGAAGGGGCAATCTATATGACTTTCTTGATCTCTCACACAGATGCATTTCAATACTGTCAGACATCAGTATCAAATTCATTTCAGGGGCATCCCGCCATCTCCGCCCATAATAATCTGTTAAGGGATGTCAGGCTCACATGATAAGCCACCACAAGAAAAGCAAAGACCAGCATGGCAGAATGGTTTTGCAGTATAGCATACAAAAACGCTACTCTGTGGACCATGTTCCCAAACGTTAGGACTTCCTGCTTGCAGTTTACTACTATTAGCGTTGCCATTTAGGATTTCCAGTACCATGGAGAGCTCCCACCGGTCTTGAAAGTGAGGGCTGCTGAGCAATATCCTTCGACTGCATTACATCTGTTGTACCTTGCTTCTAGAAACATATATCCATTCATAAAATATGACGCTGAATACCACAGCTGGGTAGTAAGGGAAAGGAGGGGGGAGGAAAAAGGGGTGATATAACTATGGGAAAGCATGCGTGAGCCCAGAGAAAAGACCAGTATTTAATAGGGTATTACTGTGTCTTATTGGCCACCTGATGTTATTATTCTGCTGGACAGTGACAGATGCATCCTTGAACAGGCAATGACATTGAAAGCCTGTTTGGCAGGAGAGGGGACTTTTATTCAAAGTGGTATTAAAGAATCGCTTTCCTGCATCATTTGGCAAAGGCAAGTAAATTGTTCATTCAGAAACAGGACTGGCATGCGCGTAGGCACACACACTCACACTCACACTCACTGTTATGCACGCACACGCTGAACTGTCCAAACGTGGCGGGATGATGATAATAATAACAACCTATCCCCTCTAAAGCTCCGCTTCGCCTTGTCATCCCAAGAAAGATCACTTCAGACAAATACGTCGCCTCCCAATTATCAGTGGCCTCAAGGTGTGCCGAGAAACCCGGCTTGGGCGGCTTCTTTTTCTACGTGCTTCCTTCCTTCAGTTAGCAACACATCCCATCTCTGACTATATATATAAGATCGCTCTGTCCAGCCTTCCTAATAATATACAGGCGATGGGTATGCACAGGAACAAGAGGGAGAGGCGTCTTTTAACGATCCCCACTTCCCCTTCATTCATATGTATGAACCGACTGAATATTTGATCAAAAGATTGAATAACAAGAAAGGCAGATCGGAGAGGGTGGGTGATTTTTTTTATTTTTTATTTTAAAAAAAAAAACTTTGAAAAAAAATATTTATTTAATAAACCGCACCGGCTTTCAAAATAGACTGCTTGGTCAATTGCATCTTGTCCGGAGCTTGCAAAGCGTCGCTCTCCCACCCCCTCCCTCCGGTCCTAAAAATATCCCCCCTCCCTCCTCCCTCCAACCACCCCCACCCCCAATAATAATAATAATCGCGCTGCAGATTGTAGAAAGGATTTGAGTGTGCAGCCAGAGAGAAAGGGATTAGAGAGCGAGAGAGCGAGCGAGAGCGAGAGCGAGAGAGCTGGAAGTTAAACTGTGCTGCATATTAAAAAAAAAAAAAATGGGCGGATTGGTCTCTAGCTGAGAGCTTGGTACCACCTTCCTTTCTAAAATAAAATCTGCCTGGCATGAAGTCACAGCCTATTTCACATCCGGTTTACCCCGGGACGTACTACTACTGTCTTGGTAAAGAGCAACGCTTTTTGTTGTAGAGCTGCGATCTGGATCCCCGGGAAAGGGAATTTGGGTGTTGGAAATCGGAGAGCAAAGCGGCGGCGGCGGCGGCGGCGGCCGCAGCAGCAGCAGCAACAGCGGCGGCGGCGGCGGCGGCAGAGTCCATGATGGCTGAGAGCGCCTAAATGAGTGAGCGGAGCAGCCGGTTCTTCGCGGCTCCCAGGCGCCCTCTCCCCTGCCAGCAGCAGCAGCCGCGGCATCTTGGGCGATTCTCCCAGGCGATTCTCCCGGACTTTGCCAGCACCTCGGCGGGGTATCCAGGTAACGGTGCCTTTCTTCCCTTTTGCCTGAGCATCTGCTGGGCAGCTCCGCTCGCTGCCCCCACCCTCCCCACCCGCCTGCTTTTCCCGGGAAGAGCATTCCGTGGATGGAGGGGACTGGCTGCGCTGGCTGCTCTCCTAGCAGGTACCTGGTGGGCACGATTCGCGGATCTCTCTCTCTCTCCCCCTCGTCTCCCCCCACCCAGCCCACCCCCACCCCCTACCCAGGTTGAAATTCCGCAGCGATCGATGGGCGATTGATAAGCGGGTTTGTGGAGGGGGGAGAAGGAGAGGCGATGGAGATGGGGGTGGGGGGAGAGAGAGATCATTGGGAAGCGATCTGCTAGCAAAACAGCAACAAGAATGGCTTGTATTTTGCAGGTGGTGGGGAGGGTGGTGAGGGGGGTGCCTTTTTCCCGGAGAGAGGGAGGGAGGGTATAAAGTTGCTATATCGGCGGGGGGAGGAAAAGCCCCCACAACAATCCCCACACACCACAAGTCTCCACCACAGGCATAAGAGAAGCAGGCAAGACCGCGGAGCCGAGGTCTTCCGGAAAATGCCTCTCGGTATTATTGGATGTGGGGTTTAAGGGATGTGCCTAACATGGAAGACCGGGTGGGGGGGGTATCTCCCCCCCCTCCATGCTTTTGGTCTTTCATTTTGAACTATTAAAAGAGAAAAAAAATAATGGTGGTGGGAAGGGGAGGGGGAGAAAGAGGAGAGAAATGGGGAGTGAATGGGAGGAAGAGAAGGCATTTTTCTCTTTTGGCACTTGGGGTGTGTGTGTCCCTTTTCCACAGGCTGCATCCACAGGCAATTATTTCTAATGATTTGGTGACTTTCTTTATCGATGCTTTTATTTATTTATTGCGGGGGGGGGGTCGGAGGGCGAGGGAAGCGAATGGACACCGGCTGGCATTTGCAAGATTGCTCGGGCTGAGGAAGAGTGCAAAAGTTATTGCTGAAAGGGAGACGGTGCTCTGGGTGGATTTCATTCGTTTTGTTTCACCTGGAGACTGGAGATGCCATCCTCGCTTTTGCAGGGGGAGCAGCACGATTCTCTGAGCATCCTCCTGCCGTGAGGGTCTCTCTCTGTCACTGCCTTGCCACGACTATGCATTTGGAGAGGCCCCCCCCCTCCATCTATTGCACCCTTCCTCGCCGTTTAGCTTTCAGCTTTCCTCACGCGCCAAACACAGCTCTTCTGTTACGCTGCCTCTCCTCTCCATGCCGTCTTGTGTTGATAGGGTCGTGTTGCCTGAAATTCGGCTCCTCGGTTCCATTGCTTTCCAATAGTCTAGTCAGTCCAAGTGCAGGAGAGGAGAGGAGAAAAATCTTGGGTAAGAACAATGCAAGTGAAGTGGATTCCAGCACTAGACACAGACTAAGAGGAAGGCAGCAACAGTATTTGCCTAAGCAGACCAGGCTGCTTCCAGAAATATAATCTATAGTTTTGAGACTGGGGTGGATGGGGGAAACAGAAGAAGTGGGGCAGACT